>NC_067195.1:88271068-88273568 GCF_000699445.3 Schistosoma haematobium | reverse complement strand
TACTACTACTACTACTACTACTACTACTACTACTACTACTACTACTACTACTACTACTACTACTACTACTACTACTACTACTACTACTACTACTACTACTACTACTACTACTACTACTACTACTACTACTACTACTACTACTACTACTACTACTACTACTACTACTACTACTACTACTACTACTACTACTACTACTACTACTACTACTACTACTACTACTACTACTACTACTACTACTACTACTACTACTACTACTACTACTACTACTACTACTACTACTACTACTACTACTACTACTACTACTACTACTACTACTACTACTACTACTACTACTACTACTACTACTACTACTACTACTACTACTACTACTACTACTACTACTACTACACTACTACTACTACTACTACTACTACTACTACTACTACTACTACTACTACTACTACTACTACTACTACTACTACTACTACTACTACTACTACTACTACTACTACTACTACTACTACTACTACTACTACTACTACTACTACTACTACTACTACTACTACTACTACTACTACTACTACTACTACTACTACTACTACTACTACTACTACTACTACTACTACTACTACTACTACTACTACTACTACTACTACTACTACTACTACTACTACTACTACTACTACTACTACTACTACTACTACTACTACTACTACTACTACTACTACTACTACTACTACTACTACTACTACTACTACTACTACATTACTACTACTACTACTACTACTACTACTACTACTACTACTACTACTACTACTACTACTACTACTACTACTACTACTACTACTACTACTACTACTACTACTACTACTACTACTACTACTACTACTACTACTACTACTACTACTACTACTACTACTACTACTACTACTACTACTACTACTACTACTACTACTACTACTACTACTACTACTACTACTACTACTACTACTACTACTACTACTACTACTACTACTACTACTACTACTACTACTACTACTACTACTACTACTACTACTACTACTACTACTACTACTACTACTACTACTACTACTACTACTACTACTACTACTACTACTACTACTACTACTACTACTACTACTACTACTACTACTACTACTACTACTACTACTACTACTACTACTACTACTACTACTACTACTACTACTACTACTACTACTACTACTACTACTACTACTACTACTACTACTACTACTACTACTACTACTACTACTACTACTACTACTACTACTACTACTACTACTACTACTACTACTACTACTACTACTACTACTACTACTACTACTACTACTACTACTACTACTACTACTACTACTACTACTACTACTACTACTACTACTACTACTACTACTACTACTACTACTACTACTACTACTACTACTACTACTACTACTACTACTACTACTACTACTACTACTACTACTACTACTACTACTACTACTACTACTACTACTACTACTACTACTACTACTACTACTACTACTACTACTACTACTACTACTACTACTACTACTACTACTACTACTACTACTACTACTACTACTACTACTACTACTACTACTACTACTACTACTACTACTACTACTACTACTACTACTACTACTACTACTACTACTACTACTACTACTACTACTACTACTACTACTACTACTACTACTACTACTACTACTACTACTACTACTACTACTACTACTACTACTACTACTACTACTACTACTACTACTACTACTACTACTACTACTACTACTACTACTACTACTACTACTACTACTACTACTACTACTACTACTACTACTACTACTACTACTACTACTACTACTACTACTACTACTACTACTACTACTACTACTACTACTACTACTACTACTACTACTACTACTACTACTACTACTACTACTACTACTACTACTACTACTACTACTACTACTACTACTACTACTACTACTACTACTACTACTACTACTACTACTACTACTACTACTACTACTACTACTACTACTACTACTACTACTACTACTACTACTACTACTACTACTACTACTACTACTACTACTACTACTACTACTACTACTACTACTACTACTACTACTACTACTACTACTACTACTACTACTACTACTACTACTACTACTACTACTACTACTACTACTACTACTACTACTACTACTACTACTACTACTACTACTACTACTACTACTACTACTACTACTACTACTACTACTACTACTACTACTACTACTACTACTACTACTACTACTACTACTACTACTACTACTACTACTACTACTACTACTACTACTACTACTACTACTACTACTACTACTACTACTACTACTACTACTACTACTACTACTACTACTACTACTACTACTACTACTACTACTACTACTACTACTACTACTACTACTACTACTACTACTACTACTACTACTACTACTACTACTACTACTACTACTACTAC